>NC_141361.1:5963291-5980791 GCF_057382095.1 Aulonocara sp. 'chitande type north' Nkhata Bay | reverse complement strand
CAGCTCGCACTGGAACGGTTCGCAGCAGAGTGTGAAGCAGCGGGAATGAGGATCAGCACCTCCAAATCTGAGGCCATGGTTCTCAGCCGGAAAAGGGTGGAGTGCCCACTCCGGGTCGGGGATGAGTTCCTGCCCCAAGTGGAGGAGTTCAAGTATCTCGGGGTCTTGTTCGCGAGTGATGGGAGAAGGGAGCCGGAGATCGACAGACGGATTGGGGCTGCAGCTGCAGTAATGCGGACGCTGCACCGGTCCGTCGTGGTGAAGAGGGAGCTGAGTGTAAAAGCGAAGCTCTCAATTTACCGGTCGATCTACGTCCCTACCCTCACCTATGGCCACGAGCTGTGGCTAGTGACCGAAAGAACAAGATCGCGGATACAAGCGGCAGAAATGAGCTTCCTCCGAAGGGTGGCTGGCCTCTCCCTTAGAGATAGGGTGAGAAGTTCGGCCATCCGGGAGGGGCTCAGAGTAGAGCAGCTGCTGCTGCACATCGAAAGGAGCCAGCTGAGGTGGTTCGGGCATCTGACAAGGATGCCCCCTGGGTGAGGTGTTCCAGGCATGTCCCACCGGGAGGAGGCCCCGGGGCAGACCCAGGACACGCTGGAGAGATTATATCTCTCGGCTGGCCTGGGAACGCCTTGGTATTCCCCCGGATAAGCTGGAGGAGGTGGCTGGGGAGAGGGAGGTCTGGGCCTCTTTGCTTAGGCTGCTGCCCCCGCGACCCGGCCTCGAATAAAGCGGATGAAGATGGATGGCTATTCTACAACTTTGGACAGCTTGGACCTTCCAAATGACTCATATAGATAAAAATAATTACCAGATGCATCTTTGTCTAGTTTCCACCACACATGTCACAAACCTGTCAAAATGGAAAACAGCACTGTCAAAGTTACTTTTTTTTTTTTTAGATCCAAATTATTAAAGCTCAAAACAGCAGCTGGGTATCAACAGGTGTTCACATAAAAGTACGATATAAACATAGATACTGACATAAATATATGGGTCACAAACAATTCGAGTAAATGGATCAATTGCTTAACAGTGTCATTCCCTGTAAATTCCCCTTCCCCTTCCTTTAATTACCAGATTCCACATCATTCCTATCACACCCACAGGCTTTGCCATGAGACTGGGCTGGGCAATCTCCGAAATCATCGAAGAACTTCTGCAGGCTCTATCTTGACAAACCAGCCATACAGTGGGGCAAAAAAGTATTTAGTCAGCCACCGATTGTGCAAGTTTCCCCACTTAAAATGATGACAGAGGTCAGTAATTTGCACCAGAGGTACACTCCAACTGTGAGAGACAGAATGTGAAAAAAAATCCATGAATCCACATGGTAGGATTTGTAAAGAATTTATTCGTAAATCAGGGTGGAAAATAAGTATTTGGTCACCTCAAACAAGGAAAATCTCTGGCTCTCACAGACCTGTAACGTCTTCTGTAAGAAGCTTTTCTGTCCCCCACTCGTTACCTGTATGAATGGCACCTGTTTGAATCCATCATCTGTATAAAAGACACCTGTCCACAGCCTCAAACAGTCAGTCAGACTCCAAACTCCGCCATGGCCAAGACCAAAGAGCTTTCGAAGGACACCAGGAAAAGTATTGTAGACCTGCACCAGACTGGGAAGAGTGAATCTACAATAGGCAAGCAGCTTGGTGTGAAAAAATCAACTGTGGGAGCAATCATCAGAAAATGGAAGACATACAAGACCACTGATAATCTCCCTCGATCTGGGGCTCCACGCAAGATCTCATCCCGTGGGGTCAAAATGATCATGAGAACGGTGAGCAAAGATCCCAGAACCACACGGGGGGACCTGGTGAATGACCTGCAGAGAGCTGGGACCAAAGTAACAAAGGTCACCATCAGTAACACACTACAACGGCAGGGAATCAAATCCCACAGTGCCAGACGTGTTCCGCTGCTGAAGCCAGTGCATGTCCAGGCCCGTCTGAAGTTTGCCAGAGAGCACATGGATGATACAGCAGAGGATTGGGAGAATGTCATGTGGTCAGATGAAACCAAAGTAGAACTTTTTGGTATAAACTCAACTCGTCGTGTTTGGAGGAAGAAGAATACTGAGTTGCATCCCAAGAACACCATACCTACTGTGAAGCATGGGGGTGGAAACATCATGCTATGGGGCTGTTTTTCTGCCAAGGGGACAGGACGACTGATCCGTGTTAAGGACAGAATGAATGGGGCCATGTATCGTGAGATTTTGAGCCAAAACCTCCTTCCATCAGTGAGAACTTTGAAGATGAAACGAGGCTGGGTCTTCCAACATGACAATGATCCAAAACACACCGCCCGGGCAACAAAGGAGTGGCTCCGTAAGAAGCATTTGAAAGTCCTGGAGTGGCCTAGCCAGTCTCCAGACCTCAACCCCATAGAAAATCTGTGGCGGGAGTTGAAAGTCCGTGTTGCTCGGCGACAGCCCCAAAACATCACTGCTCTCGAGAAGATCTGCATGGAGGAATGGGCCAAAATACCAGCTACTGTGTGTGCAAACCTGGTAAAGACCTATAGTAAACGTTTGACCTCTGTTATTGCCAACAAAGGTTATGTTACAAAGTATTGAGTTGTATTTTTGTTATTGACTAAATACTCATTTTCCACCCTGATTTACGAATAAATTCTTTACAAATCCTACCATGTGGATTCATGGATTTTTTTTTTTTCACATTCTGTCTCTCACAGTTGACGTGTACCTCTGGTGCAAATTACTGACCTCTGTCATCATTTTAGGTGGGGGAACTTGCACAATCGGTGGCTGACTAAATACTTTTTTGCCCCACTGTATATCTGAAGATTAAACCACTACATTCTTGGCTAAAAAAATATATTGATAGTGTATTTGGTGACACACAAACAGGGTATTTCAAAGTACAGTTCAGTTAGTTTCCACATGCCAGTTGTTGGTGTGGAGAAACGCCCAGAAAAAAGAATGGCAACCCGGCCAAAGCAATGGTTTTGACTCGAACAGCGTTTACCCCAAACCTCTATTTATTGACACATTGAATTGAATTATTTAATGGTGTATTTAATCAATTCATTTTTGTCACTTCTATCCCTCCATTCCTCGATATGTACACAGCCATTTTTTAAACAGATATTCTCTAGTGTATTTTTGAGAAATTCTTTTTGCATCAAGACAAAAAGTATCTCAAGCACTGTTCAAAGAGAACCTTTAGCCAAGTCAAAGCCCACGAATAAAAAAAAAGGCAGAAAAAAGTTAGTTTTTTTTGTCCACAGGTAAACATAGAAATTGAGCTTCTGAAAACCTTTTGAAAATAAAGTTTTGTCAGACGCCGAGTTTCCAAAGATCCAAACACTTTGTTTTACCATCAACATTTTCTAAAAATTAAACTTGGCACGCAGTATGGTTTCCTATATGCATTTTCAACTGTACTGAAGAACTAAATTTTTTCCCACAGGTGTTACAACAATGTGGTTTCTCACCTGTATGACATTCCATGTGCGTTTTCAAATGGTCCTTCCGATTAAATCTTTTCCCACAGGTGCTACACGAATGCGGCTTCTCACCTGTATGGTATTCCATGTGCATTTTCAAATGTTCCTTCCGATTATATCTTTTCCCACAGGTGCTACAAGAATGCGGCTTCTCACCTGTATGAATTTGTATGTGTCTAGTCAGGTGTGACTTCCGACTAAATCTTTTCCCACAGGTGCTACAAGAATGCGGCTTCTCACTTGTGTGAATTTTCATGTGTATTTTCAGATTTGTTACTACATTAAATCTTTCCCCACATATGCTACAAAAATATGGCTTCTCACTTGTGTGAATTCGCATGTGACTATTCAACTGCCCCTTCTGACTAAAGCTTTTCCCACAAGTGGTACAACAATGCGGCTTCTCACCTGTGTGAATTTTCATGTGTTCAGTTAAATATGCCTTTAGAGTAAATCTTTTCCCACAGGTGCTACAACAATGTGGCTTCTCACCTGTGTGAATTTTCATATGTCGATTCAAGTTTTCCATCCTTTTAAATATTTTCCCACAGGTGCCACATAAATGTACTGTCTTGGAATTTTGAACTGGCAGCTCTGATACGATTTCCTCCAACCTATTTTTGTGTAAGTTATCATCCTTGCTTTCATCCTGATCTGTGTCAGGAGAGTTGTGAGAAAGGAGCTGGTCACTACTTAGGTCTGGTTCACCCTGGTCACTTTCTTTACGAGCAGGAAAAGTTTGAGTCTCTTGCATTCGTACAAACGGTTTTCCCTCTTCAGTGGTACTGAGTTCCTCCTGTTCCCCTTTAATCTGCAAAAGATCCTCCTGTTCTTTAAAGTCATGTTGTGGAAAATCTGAAGGGACAAAAAAACAAAACATATATTTTAGAAATTACAAGGTAACCTTAGCCATTAGCAGGTCTCCACATGGTAAGCATGTCGCTCAGATAAGCCAATAAAAGGCATGTTGGGGGAGAAGTTGTTTTGCTGACTCAGTGAAACCATTTTGGCTGCTCATTTACAAACTATGATAAACACTCTTCTTCTGTGATCGATTTAAGTTTGGAATCGTACATTTCAGAAAAAAGAACATAAATATTTAACAATATTTATCCCAAACCGTAATGTCGTAAAGTATTTTTTTTTCCATTCCATGCTGCAAGGGAAACCTGGAATTCTTTAAACTGACTGAAAAAAATAAAATGAAAATCGATGAGGTGGAAACTTTAAACTCAAACACTTCACTTCTTGCTTTCTGCTCAGTTTTTGTATCATTTAATGGAGGAAATCTAATTTATGAAAATAAAAACAATCAAACATTAGGGGCAGTTTCAAAACAACACAAAAATTCAGCTATAACAAAAACTGTGAGATTCTCATAAATATTACTCTGACTAATAATTCCAGGGTTTTGTTGTCTTCTAAATGTGATAGTGGCTTTTCCAGCTCTTTTAGTTTAATTATTAGGGGCGATCGTGGCTCAAGAGCTGGGAGTTTGCCTTGCAATCGGAAGGTTGCCGGTTCGAGCCCTGGCTTGGACAGTCTCGGTTGTTGTGTCCTTGGGCAAGACACTTCACCCGTTGCCTACTGGTGGTGGTCAGAGGGCCCGGTGGCGCCAGTGTCCGGCAGCCTCGGCTCTGTCAGTGCGCCCCAGGGTGGCTGTGGCTACAATGTAGCTGCCATCACCAGTGTGTGTGTGAATGGGTGGATGACTGGATATGTAAAGTGCTTTGGGGTCCTTAGGGACTAGTAAAGTGCTATATAAATGCAGGCCATTTACCATTTATTAAGAGAAACATTAATAAAACTCTTCAATTTAACCAGTTTGCCTCCCCACCTCCTTTTTTCAACCCGGACACTTTTTGTTACTTTCCCTCATCTCCCGGACCTTTTAGGGAAACGTAACACAGGGTGTTGTGCGATTGTTGTGGTTTCTTTCTAATATTGTACAGTCTTTACCTTACAGTATAAAGCCTTCAGGACACCGTTGTTGGGATTATTTCCCTATATGAATAAAACATATTGGGAATGAGTGAAAAAGGTCGTGTTACACAAGCTAAAGAATTATTTATCCACAAATCATAGTGGGAGTTGATTAAAAAGGATATGGGACACTTTTCTGTAATAATGCCATACGACTGCACACAAGCAAATGCAGAACTTACCGCCACATAAAATCCTTCCTAACTATTAGGGTTGTGTGACTGAACGCATATATAGACTATCGACGATAGGCTGAGCCCATAGGAGATTGTTTTTACACGGGCAATTTATTTATTTATTTGCCCATGAGTACGTTTGCTATTAATGATGGAGCTAATAGAAGGAGTCAAAAAATAATAAATAAATAAATAGTGCTGTTTTAACAGCACCCCCTTTCATCTTCAAATAAATGCACCCTCCTCAGAGTGCGCCCAAGTGCTTGTTGATAGAGCTGTAGAAGCTGGTGATAGCCGAGCATACTGAGCAGGATGGTGGACACGTACGTTCTCATGCAAGTTAGTCGTGTTTAAGTACTTTGCTCGCACGACACGTCTCCACAAGCGGCACACGGCTTTGGTTACATCCTTAGTTCTCATCTTGTTTAAAGCCTTTATATTTTTCTAGTTCTGTCAAAGTCCCTGAAATGTCTCTGTCAACGCATTTCGGGCAGTTTGTCCAAAGTTTGTTCATTTTGTACTCCAGATGGGTTGAGCGAGTTAAAAGTTTTAATTGGTGGCACACCAAAAACATAATTTAAAGTTTCTTTCTTTCTTTTTTCTTTTTTAAACATGCTGTTGTCAAATATAGGTCACTTGAAAAATGTGGCCAAAAAAAGAAAGAAAAGTATTACATGCCTAGTTAATTTCCTGTTATTAAATTTGATATTCACTGTAAGTGCGCCTGCAGGTGCAGGGGCGCAGGACAGGCAAAGGAGTGACGACTGCAATTCGTGAGGGACAAAGAAAGTGACAATATGAATGGCAAAAATGTATATGCAGGAATAATTAAAAAAGTTGATGTGTCAACTCATTGTAGGGAGTCTTCCTCTCTCTTGTACTCAACTTAATTATTTCCAACATAGGACAGTCCTGACAAGGGCGACACTGTGAGGGCTACACATTTTGGCTCTTAGAATATTACATCATGTTTCCTTATTGCAGTTGGACCTTAGATTCTCCATGTGTCTCTATAACATACCTCTGAGGTCTGATAAGGATCCAACAGGAGTTAGATTTCTTAACACAAAACTGAGTCTGTCTATTAAAGTTTTGCATACCTATTCTTTCCAACTTTACTTCAGGGTTCCACATGATGTCCAGCTCCTGCCCAGTCCAGACGATGACGTCTTTGGTTTTTGGCTTCAGTGAAAGCTGCTCTTCTTCCTGATTGAGGGAGATTTCCTCCTGTTCCTCTTTAGTTTCTGGAAGATCTGGGTCCTCCTGGTTGAGACTGGAGTTCCTCTCCTGGCTACAGTTTTCCTTACAATCATGTTGCTGTGGGAGGTCTTGACGGACACAACACACAAGAAAAAATTAACACTGTGAGCAGGTCTCTCAGATATGTGAGCGATATTTAAATATTCTCTCTCATGCAGTGAACAGCAAAGAATTCTGTTTACATACAGAAAGTCATAATTTATGAGGCGTACAGCTCGCTACTCCAACTTGGTCCTTGTGGGTATTTTTCTACATTCTGCGTACAGTTCTGGGTCAACTTGACTTAAATCTATATGGAGGAAATTTTTGTTTTTTATTAAACAACAGAAGATTTTAAACCCAGTTTTTATTTTACTGTGCTAACAGAAAACACGTCTTAGGTGAGGTAGTATGCCAGGTGGTAACGCATGTGTCATTGTGAGCTCTCTTCCTGAGGAGTCAACTCTGATATCATCGCCTGATGTTTTAATATGAGTCTTATTCATTTCAGTATTATGAAATCTGTATATTACAGTTTTACATACCTGTTGTGGTCAGCTCTACTCCAGGTTTACACAACAAATCCAGCTGTTCTCCGGTCCACACATCAATTTCTTCAGCCTCCTGCTTCTGTTCAAGCGGCTCTCCTTCCTCACTGCTGCACATTTCCTCCTCCTGTACCTCTTTAGTCTGTGGAGGCTCTGGGCCCTGCTGGTGGAGACTGGAGCTCCTCTCCTGGTCAAAGACCTGCTGATCACCTTCGTGTTCAGCAAAGGGACAGAAGAAATCAGTAACTAATGTCATCACAAGAAAGATCAAGAACAATTAAAAGGGAGTTGAGAACTAAGCTTATGGTTTCACGGCCTCTTGCGTTCTTGCAGATGTTGCCACAGAAACATTCGCTCCTGGCCATTTTTTCACTGGGCGACACTGATAACCTTAAAGCCATCTGGGGTCTAATTTTTAAAAGTGACCGCCAGTGATCGTCACAAAATGTGCAAACAAACAAAATACACAAATGAACAGCAGCATGATCTGAATATGATCATGAAAGCTATTGACCAAGCATCATTTAGGCCACCTGGTAATTTTTGGTCATTTTGGCTGTAAACGGGCCAGAAATCAAACTAAAAGTGAATACTTTTGCCCCCTGGCACTCATTTTACATTATTGTATTGTTATGGCAATGAAACAACAGTTTAAAGTGAAAAAAAAAAGGAACTTTTTTTTGTTTTCAGATTTATAGTTAAGTGGAAACTGATATTGTTAGGTTTTGTATTGTTGATTGTCATTTATGCTTAGAAATATCTACTTATATATGCTTAGAGTTTTATAATTAGTTTTAGATTGGTAGAGGTTTGATCCTTAATTGTCTGCATTCCAGAGCACTCTGGGAGCATGGGAGAGGTCGTACCTTCTCTTATTGTTTTATGGTAGGATAAACGTGGCTATATCTGTTTTAGGCTAAGTGCCTTTTGTTTAGATGAACTGCTGGACTTCCAGACCAGCAGGTTTAGGGAAGTCATTTATGGGGTCTCACACACACACACACACACACACACACACACACACACACACACACACACACACACACACACACGGTACTCTTTGTTTGTATGTAGACGTCGTATGTTAATGAACCTATGTATATTCATGTAACCTCAATAAAAGAGCAGTGTTACGGGGGAGCGGACGAGAGCAACTGGTTTGTCCGGTTCTCTCCCGCGCACGAGAAACATGAAGAACTTTGGCTACTTCGTGTCTTGCTTTGCTGTGTAATTATATTGTCTTAAACGTTCAAGCGAATAGGTTCAAGCTACAAACCTAATATTAATTCAACAGGAACAAACGTAACACAACATCAACTATACTAAATATGTACAATAAAGTTTTTGAGCAATGGCCACTTAGTTTTTTAAATTTCGAGGCCTTTTTGGAGCGTTGCCACTTTTCCATACATGTGATTGGACCGTCACTGCTCGTGTTTTCTAATGATGCACCGTAAAGTTTCGTAAAGCTCTTCTTCGTGTCTTTACTTTATTGTACTTTATTGAGCCCCGTGGGGAAATTGCTCTCTGCATTTAACCCATTCACTCAGTGAAGCAGTGGGCAGCCATTGGGCGCCCGGGGAGCAGTGTGTAGGGACACCAAACATCCCCGTAAAACTCAGCCTCTCTTCTTTCAGTAACCCTGTAATTTCTTTTTCTAGCTTACATAGTCGATAAGTTACGGTAGTGTGAAGCGCACATGGTAAAATCTAAGCAGAGTTGAGTTCCCGCAAGGATCCCGCAACCCCCATTCCTCCACAAATTTACACACCTGTATTGTGCGACTTTATCCCGGGTCTGATATCCAGCGGTCTTAGCTGACGGATCTCCTCCTCATACCGGACGATCGTTTTTTCAAACTCTGAGAAGATTTGTTCTGCAGCAGCAGTTAATGTCTCCTTGATAACCTCTCGCAGATACTGGACTGAAGACATTATTGCGACAACAACTGATACCGCCAAATCAAAGTCTTCAAATATAACTCGCGATGCAAGCGCTCAGTGACGTCATTTCCGCTATTCTTCTTCGATCTTAAGCTGGAAGTATCAAAGGCGTAATACTGCCCTCATCAGGTCAGTCTAACAAAAATCAAGTCCTGACATAAAGTCTGGTACTTTGGAGAAACCTGGATAAAGAATTTATCATTTAACATTAAAATTTAGATCAAAGCTCAAAACATTATGAAAGCTTCGTGAATTAGAGTGTTTTCTGTTTCTTTGAAACACAGACAATAGTACATTTAATAAACAGAAAAGGGTCGATTTCATTTTAATGAACTCAGCAATGTCTCCAGCGTTGTAACGAGAAAGTCCAGCATAAAGCAGCTGAGTGAATGTGGTCTGGACTCTGTGGAGGAGAGTCATGGTTTCAGAGACGCTGTAGAAGGACAAAATACCTGCTCTGTGATCCAGGTACACTCCTACTCTGGAGGAACGAGGACCTGAGACAGATAATATTCTTGTATGTGATTGCTACACATACTCCCCCACTCCACCTCCCAGTAACAACATACAGTCAGACTCCCTCTACTAAACACTGGACATCGTTCAATGTTTATATTGAGTCTTTAAGTCCATGACCAATTCTGTACATATCCAAACTTGGTCCACAATTTTGACGTCCAACCATGACATCAATATGATGTTCAACATTGGACTGGTTAATCTTTTATGCAAACCGAAGGTGAGCAGTAAAAATGTGATGTTTTGAGATTTACCCAGGTCTTAAAAATGAAAGATACCCACATGTTTAACAATGTCTAAAAATTTTAGTCATATTTGCTCAATTCAGCATACAATCTGAAAGAAACTAGCCTTTTCTTCATTTTTCTTACGACAACACTTCATGTTAAAGAGTTTGGTACACATGTTATTTTCATGAGTTGTCTTATGCAGTACCACCACCTTTAATTGTTTATACCGGTTATTTATTTAAAAAAAACAAACAAAACTCCAAAATATCAGCCCATGAAAACAAAAAATCACCATTGGCTCACACCAAGCAAATGCCCGGTATGCCCGATGGCATGCAGTCCAGCTGTAGTTGGGACGGAAATTACGAGAAGTTTGTTTAAGTGTCTACTACACCCACTCCAAATGTCTCAGTATATCAGATAACATCTATTTTATGACTAGGCTCTTCAATGGGGTGTCACAGGGTCCCCAGGAAAAAAAATTGTAAATGTAAAATAATAAAATAAATATTCTTCTGTAGCAATAACAAAGTATAACATCAATTATTCTGTAGCAATTACACAAGAATATCCAGTAATGTCCCTGCCTACAATTAAACACATTCACTTACCGAAAATCGGGGGAATCTGCTGTGGCAAATGGGTTCAAGCCTTTTACCACAAACTTAGTCTCTGCTCGGTGACATTCGTCTATCCTGGCCTGAAAGGAGACGCTAACGGTAGACTGCAGTGAGAATTGCCAGCGTCTGAGCCAGACTCTGTCTGTCTCTCTCATCATGGTCACCTAAATGCACAGTAATGGTTTTGTAATGAGGCAGATCGCGGTAACATAATATGCACTGTTAGTTGATTATTTACCTGCCGCATTAACGGGAGAGGACGTGCAAATGTTACCGCTGCTGCTGGGTTGAGATTCACGAATCCGGAGCGGAATTAAAAACACGACATTCATTTAAGGTCATCGTGTGTTTTGTGAGCAAATGCTTTTGCATATTCGTAGTGTTTCCTCCCTTAAATGAAGTATCTACTTTGCAAGTATTGCAAGTTGCCCTGTTGTCATCCGTTCTTGTAAACTATAATCAAACTTTTGAGCGTTTGAGCTTAGGCACCGTGTTTCCTGCCAGGTAAATGACGCTCCGCAATGTGGTGACGTCATTCGGGGCGACTGGAATCGATAAGGGAATCGTTTGCAAAAATGGCAACCAATGCCAAGGAATTGAAACAGTGGGAATCGGTTCTCAACAAGAACCGGTTTTCGATACCTATCCCTATTTATGACAGCATGACATAATCTCATAATCATTCCTCAGCCTGATGTCCACCAGCTGGTTCGGGGTTTACCACCATGACACGGTCCACAGCTCAGTGCAGCAGCCTCAGCAATAAAGGTCCTGAAGATGGTCCATTCAAACTCAGTTTCCCTCTGAATGCTGTCGAAGCTCTGCCAGAGGTGAGTGTTTAAGATCTCACGGACAGGGGCCGCTGCTAGGTGAATTACTGAATTCACTTACGAAAACATGTGAGTGAATTAGTGTCAACTAGTGGTAGGACTGAGCTAAAGTGCTATTGTATCTGCCTCTATCTGGTGGAAGGAGGCTGATACTGCAGGTCACCCCACAGCCCTGGTCGGAACAGATGGAACTTATATTAGAAGTAATAAATAAAAATAAAAATAAAAATTATACATTTATAAACAATTAAGAAATAAAAAAGGGATCAATTGATTAAAATAAAGATCAGAGCAATGATAAAGAATAAACTAATATTCACGATTTTCAAAAAAGTAGACAAAGAATTGATAATACTAATAAAAACAAAAAAACTAACACTAAAATGAGAACAACCTAAAAGGAAATGCCTAAACAAATTGTAAGTTAATTAAATTTAACATCCAGATAAAAGAAATAGAAAAGGGGAAAACCCAAGGATTTGAACCAGAAGAGTGAGAGAGAGATTACAATGGCTACTAATATCCCTGCAACATTCAAAGAAGACAACCCAGCGCTGCCTAGCAATATGAGACAGCTCAAGTGTTAGGGCCAAGTGGCCTATGAGAAAGAGAGCGTGGATCCAAATGCAAGACACATTGCAGAGGCAAGAATTGCTTTTCACTACTTTGTTGTGTATTTACAATTATGGCTACGTGGTATCAGTCTAGGAGCTCTGGTTCTGCCGTGTGAGTGATAATGGATATCAGGGTAAAAGGCACTGCAACAGAGGAGAGAAAATTACTCTGAAAATGTTAGTCTGCCAAATGTGCAGCAATTTAATTTATTTATTCTCTTTAGCTGATAGTTTGTGGGACCCAGGTAGACTGTATAACTGCATCTCTACCAATTTCTCTGCACTCCAGCCTCCTCTGTGGCATGTGAAGGGATTTTCCTTAAGGCAGGAGAAATTATCTCCACGAAAAGGAACAGGTTCAGCCATCACACACTAGAACAAATTTTCTTCTTAAATACAAATGGAAAAGGGTTACCTTAAATGCATCATGTTTTTAATTTGCAAGTTCATAAGCATTTTTCCTTTTCCATTTCACAATCAATTCTACCCCCAGGTCAAAAATATGTCTGGGAAAATTTCCCTAATATAATATTATTTATATACACACCCGTCTAGCGATTAAGTGCATGGAGGCAAGACCTCAGAGCAGAAGCATACTCCATAATGTGTTGTACATTATTATATGTTTAAATTATATGTAATGTGGTATTTTTTCAATTATTGTATGTACCAACATCAAGAAGTCATAAGCAAAGAAAGACCACACCATGGTGCATGTTTAAACAAGGAGAGTTTACTGGTCAAAACTATTTATTAAATAAATAAAACACATTTTTTTAACCACCAAAAAATGCACGTTCAAAGCAACAACAGCGGCCCAATATCAGACAGAATTCCACTCTGTAGAGTGGGTAATCATAATGAAGCAGTTTGTTTTATTTTGTGGATTCAAGCTGCTCTTCATATCTTTGGCCACCAGATGTCACCAGAGAGGACTGTGTTAAAAAGCTTCGAGTAATGAACCGTTTTTCAATACAAGCTTCAGTGCTTCAGAAAGCTTCTTTGACCATCACTATTGGTGACACTGATGTTAAATACACCTCCTGCTGATTGGAGGCAGGTGTGGACTCCAAGCTCCACCCAGGCGGACAATGCAGGACCAGGCCTGAGTGGAAAAACACTGAACACTCACACAGACTATGACATCAAGGACTCTGCAAAGAATCAGATGCTGGAAGGAGAAAAAGAGACAAAGTAATGGGCAGAATTGAAAAAACATCTTGATGAAATATGGAAAATGTGGGAAAAGAAGGATTTTCTTCCACATTTCCAGGAGCACCAGTTGTAAATGACCTTTAAATTTGGGAAATATTTTTACGTTTGTTTGAAAGGTCCTTCGGTTTTATTTTTGAAATCCATGCTTTTATTTTGAAACAGGAAACTGGGGGTTGGGAATCGCATCTGTAACCGGAAGGTCGCCGGTTCGATCCCTGGGGTCTCTGTCCTGGTCGTTGTGTCCTTGGGCAAGACACTTTACCCTACCGCCTACTGGTGTTGGCCAGAGGGGCCGATGGTGCAATATGGCAGCCTCGCTTCTGTCAGTCTGCCCCAGGGCAGCTGTGGCTACAACTGTAGCTGCCTCCACCAGTGTATGAATGTGAGAGTGAATGAATAGTGGTATTGTAAAGCGCTATATAAATCCAATCTATTATTATTATTATTATTATTATTATTATAAAACCGTTAATCTGTGAAGGATCCTCCTAGTGTAGACTGGAGTTATTCTCCTGGTTACAGACCTGCTGATTTGTGTGCTCATCCTTACAGTCACACTGTGGAAGATCTGAAGCAACAGATTAAAAAAAACAAACAACAAACATACATTTGAAAAATTACAAGTTAACCATCCAGCAGGTCTCCACGTGGTAAGCATGTCGCACAGATATACCAATGAAAGCCATGTTGGGGGGAGAAGCTGTTTTGCTGAGAACACTCCTGTTGTGTGATCAATTTAAGTTTGGAATTGTATATTCCAAAAAGCAGAGCATAAATATTTAACTACATTTATCCATGTCCAAAATCTATTTAAATTATTTTTTTCATTCCATGCTGCAGAGGAAACCTGGAATTCCTTAAATTGACTGAAAAAATTAAAACCCATGAGGTGGAAACTTTAAACTCAAACACTTCACTTCTTGCTTTCTGCTCAGTTTTTGTATCATTCAAGGTTGACATGTAATTTATGTAAATAAAAAGATAATCATACATCAGGGGCGATTTCAAAACAACACAAAAAAGTATCTGTAGGACAAACTACGAGATTCTCATAAATTTTACTCTGTTGGATTTTGTGTGTTATCAAGTGACTGTGGACTGTGGAGTTTTTGTTTTAATGTGCATGTCTCATCCCAGAAAAGTGCGACTGCCTTTGTCAAGAGCCAAAAGAGAATTCATTCCCTGAAAAAAATACACTGCACCCAAAATATTTCATAGTTCAGCAATGCTGATGAATATAATAAACTTAAACCTACACCATCCTCTCTATTCTGGCTGTAGGAGCCATTTTTGGGTTTATACCTTATGTGGCCGCTAGAGGTCACCTTTTCCTGTTTTCATATGGCTGGTTCATGTAAAGGTAGCAGCTAATCGGTGTCAGGTGTGTTGTTAATTGTAAGAAGGCAAACAGTTTGTGACCACTGCGCTGTTATGTTAAAATGTTAAAATGTCTTGTTGGAATAAACACAAAAAAGGACAAGATAAGAACTGCTGAAGTTATTGGACTGTTTAATTAATTCATGCATACCAGTGACATCGCATCACCCCCGTTAACAAGATTACGAGATTATTAAGATTCACATAATTATTTATTAAAAGCTAGACATGTTAAATGACAATAAGAAAGAAAAGTATTTCTTTGTGCCCCAGCTGGCCCCCTGGCAAAACTAGACCCGCCCCTGCACAGTTACCAGCTGTCAGCTTCGTAGAAAAGGATCCTGGTTTAGAAAGTAATATTAAAGAAATTCTAACAACAGCTTAGCAAACTTTAACGTGCTGCTGAAGTTTATCCGCTGGTTTCCTCTTTCTGGCATAGAGTGGGTGATAAACAAACAAAAGAAACAGGCCCCGTGACAGAAAAGCCGATCATTGACCAGTTTCATGATTGATGTAGCAACAGGAGAGGGAGGGAGAGAAAGAGGCAGTCGCTCCATAAATAGGTTTTTAAGCTAAACGTTCAGCGTTGAACTTACACACTTGCTTTACTTCTCTAGTATAGCTTTCTCTGAGATGCCAGTTTGGCAGCAAGGCTCCAAATGCTCAACCAGACCGCTGACAGGTCTTGCGGGCCACAGTTGCTCTATCATGTGCTGCTCCGACGTGCTAAGGTCATGAGCTGGGTTACGCCATGTTGCAAGTTTTGTGAGGTGCTTTTGTGATATTTAATGGATCGGATTACATTTTTTATTTCTCTCCAATATCCGATCCAGTAATTTAGGTCAGTATCAGACTGATACCGATACGTAATATTGGATCGGTCCATCCCTATTACAGACATTCATCAACAGCTGCCTCCAACAAGTCCTCTGCTCTATTTACCAGAAAAGATTAAAAACTGCGGACAAGAACAAACTAGGAACCAATAGCAATACCAATCCTGAAAAGAAATTATTGTTGGATTGGCCTCACCCTCAGGAAGCCCACCAATAAAATCACTACACAGGCCTTGTGCTGGAATCCAAAGGGACAGAAGAAGAAAGAAAGATCCAGAAACACATGGCACAAGGACAACTATCATAGTCTTGTGTGGTTTGTTAAAAGCTTAGTTTCAAATCGATATTACATTTTTAAATTGATCATTGAGCCCTAATGGGGATAATTATGTTATTCACAAAAGGTTCAGTGGATGTACTCAGTCATAATGTACAGGGGTGCCTCCAGAATTTTTTCATGTGGGTGGCCATATGGGGGCTACTGAAAACATTGTGGTGGCACACCAAAAGCATAATTTAATGTTTTGTTTTGTTTTTAATTTTTTTTATATGATCTTGTCAAATAAAGGCCACTTGAAAAATGTGGCCAAAAAAAGAAAAGATTACATGTCTATTCATTTCCTGTTATTAAATGTGATACTGCCTAGTTTGTCCCTTGCTGCTGCAGCTCGTGAGGGACAAACAAAGTGACAATGCGAATGACAAAAAATGTATATGCAGGAATAAATAACAAGGTAATGTTTCAACTCATTGTAGGGAGTCTTCCTCTCTCTTGGGCTCAAGTTTATTACAATTATGACCAACATAGGACAGTCCTGACAGGAGCGACATTGGAAGGGCTAGACATTTTGGCTCTTAGAATATTAATTCAGTTTCCTTGTTGCAGTTGGTGCTTAGATTCATCATGTGTCTCATTAACATACATCTGAGGTCTGATTAGGATCCAACATGAGTTAGATTTCTTAATACAAAACCGAATCTATTAAGGTTTTGCATACGTATTCTGTGCAACTTTACTTCAGGGTTCCACATGATGCCCAGCTCCTGCCCGGTCCAGATGATGATGCCATTGGTTTCCTGCTTCAGTGCAAGCTGCTCTTCTTCCTGATTGGTGGAGATTTCTTCCTGTTCCTCTTTAGTCTGTGGAGGATCTGTGTTCTGCTGGTCCAGACTGGAGTTCCTCTCCTGGCTACAGTTTTCCTTACAATCATGTTGCTGTGGGAGGTCTTGATGTTACACTGTGAGCAGGTCTCTCAGATATGTGAGCGATATTTAAATATTCTCTCTCATGCAGTGAACAGAGAATAATTCTGTTTACATGCAGAAAGTCATCATTTATGAGGCGTACAGCTCGCTGCTCCAACTTGGTCCTTGTGGCCAATAAGCCACAGTTTTCATTGTCTCAACATTTTTCTACATACTGCGTACAATTCTGGGATAACATGACTTAAATCTGGTGGAAATTTTATTTTTTTATTAAACAACAGAAGATTTGAAACCCAGTTTTTATTTTACTGTGCTAACAGAAAACATGTCTTCAGTGAGGCAGTATCCCAGGCGGTAATGCACGCCATGTGTCTTTGTGACATTTTGTTATGAGTCATATTCATTTCCATATTATGAAATCTGTATATTACACTTTTACATACCTATTCTGGTCAGCTTTAGTCCAGGTTTCCACAACAAATCCAGCTGTTCTCCGGTCCAGACATGAATCCCTTCATCCTCCTGCTTCAGTTCAAGCTGCTCTCCTTCCTCACTGCTACACATTTCCTCCTGTTCCTCTTTAATCTGTGGAGGCTCTGGGTCCTCCTGGTTGAGACTCCTCTCCTGGTAACAGATCTGCTGATCATCCAGACCTTCGTGTTCAACAAAAAGACACAAGAAAATCGT